>NC_139170.1:25776441-25778941 GCF_965202585.1 Thalia democratica | reverse complement strand
TTGACACTTATACTATTTTTCAGGTTCAAACTTAACTGTTTTTTAAAGTAAAATCAATTAGTTTGATAGTTTGCTTTTAGTTAAATAAATCTTTGCATGGAATTTTCTTTACAGTAGCAATTTTTATATAAACAATCGTAATTTTTTTTATCTTATACTAACTAAACAAACGAATTTTGTTACAAAAAGAACAAAAAAAATAGTTACTTACAATTATAACAACAGTACTTTTTTTTTCTTTACATTATTTAGATAAAATAAACCTACTTGTTTGTAGTCTTAAATATTTCATTAAATAAAACATTAAAAAGTTGATCAATATAGTTTGATGCAACAAATGTTTGATCAAACATTTACTATTACCTTTTCTAAGATTTACATAAAAACAATTACCATTTGTTGTTTTTACTTATCTAAATATTTTCAAAAATAAAATAAAACAATGTAAACTAATTCTAAGTTTTATACAATAGTGTTTTTTCTACTTTTTTATAGAATAAAACTTTGTTTTAAAAAACACTTTAGTGTTTATGTACTTACAACTGTTTATTTATACTACAAAGTTTTAAATGAATCATTGTTTTGTTTTAAAACGTTTTTATTTCAATTATTTTAAAAAGTTGCTTTAGGAGTAAGTTTATGCTTGGGATTTAGATTAAAGTGTTACCATCAATTCAAAATATTTTAAAGCAAACGCTTAATTTTGAGAAATAGTTTAAGTATCAGTGTAATTCAATATATAAAAATCAGTGCTCTTATTAGTTTCAGAAAATAATTAACGAACAAAACACATCGTTATTTAAATCAACTAAGGTTTTCTTTAACAATATTTAATAGAATGAATTAAAAACAAAACTAGATAAAAAAAATTTTGTTCAGTTTTAATTATACCAGTTAGAAACTTATTAGCTATAGTAGTTTCATTAAAAAATAAACTATCTGTACTTTGCGCTATATACATCATTATTTTTTGCTATGAATGCGAATGCATTGTCTCAAAAACGGTTTAAATTTAAAAAAAAAAACAAGCAGCTTACTGCTAGTTTTGATATTTCTTTTTCGACAGCATATGTTCTTTTCATTTCCATTTTAAGATCTCGTTCTTTCGATTTCTTAGAAAGTTTTTCTGAAGTACCGACAGGTTCCTTTTCTTTCTCTGACACCCGCTTACTCGTAAAGTCGAAATTCGCCAAAACATCTTCGTCATTCAAAAGTTGTCTGCCGTTGATCACCGTGTGTACGCGATCGCTAATTTTTTTACCAGCTGTAGAAATGTCTATAATGTTGTTTTTCTGGTTTTTGTCGTTGTCCGTTGTTATTCTTATAGACGGTGTGACTTTTTCTTTAAACTTTGAAGTTAAATTCTTTTGTAATTTATTTTCCTTGTCGTCTTCCAATATTTTTTTAGCTTTTTTCTCAATCATGCTGGTGACGATCTGTTTGGTCATTTGCTTGTACTCCTTTATAGCATCTGTGCTCTGCTGTTTGTTTTTTCCTACATCTAACAAGTTCAAGTTTTGAGGTAGCTTTATTATGTCAAGCTGGCTGACTGACCCTCGTGTGATTAAAGGTGAATGTGGAACGTCGTCTAGTTCTAAAATTGTAATCTTTGGTTTTGTCGATGAAATGTAATCATTTGAGTCTGTTTTAAGATTATCTAATGGTGTTTGATTATCAGTTTCAACTAAATCATTGTACTGGTTTTTGTTTTCATCTGCATCACTTTTGCTAGAAGAATCACTAGTGTCTTCTTCAATAATAATATCTTTTTTAGCTATAGTAGCTTCAACAATTCTCTAAAAATAAAGCTAAATATTAGTTTTATAATTTTTAATCTATACTTTAAATGTAGTTTACGTAGTTAAAAACTTGCTATTATACTGCAATACACTTGAGTTGTTCAGTTACTTTAATGTTTGTTTTTTTTTTTTCAACTAAACGTTATAGAAAAAAAACTTTTGATCTAACCATATGTTTTGGTTTTAGAATTTTAGGCAAGCTTATTAACTGTTCTTTTTTGCTTAATATTCGGTCACCTATCAGAACAGGAAGTTTTGATTGCTCGTTTGAAACAACCGTTTTTAAACTGTTACTGCAAATTTAAGGTTTAATGTTTGTTAACTACTTCTAAGCTTGTACTTTTAATACTTTCATTAACATTAAATGTGTTTAAATATCTTGCGTAAACATTAAAAACGAAAAAAATATTAACTTATATTATAAACTCACCTGCATATATATAACAAAAATAGCTACAAATCAATATTTTTTTTACTGATGTTTTTTGATGCTTAATCATGTTTAAATCATATTATTCTTTGATTTTTAATAAAAAAAGCGTGCAGACTTAATCTTAAACTTTAATCAACTGTTTCGATCTTTTAAACAATTTTTTTTTCTTGCATGCTCATTTGATTTGGTTCAAGTGAGTGAAATATTTTTTTTTTTTAATTTAAAGTTATGAATTGAATCAATTTAAAAACAAACAGTTGTTATGTTC